>NC_053430.1:11153498-11191254 GCF_007990345.1 Gossypium hirsutum
TTCGTGTTTAATTTTGCTCGATGTAACAAAATTTATTTTTTAAAAGGACATTTCGTGTTTGGATTTGAGGAAATAGTGCCCTAACTTACTGGGTTTCGACTTTCTCAATAAATCTAAATACACGAATCTTTTCAAAGTCGAAGTTTTTTTTAAAATGATCTCGGAAGTTAAGAAAAGATCGTGCCCTAACTTACTGGGCAAGATTTATTTTCTAAACCCGAGATAATAGAACATTTTCTTGAAAAGGGGTAACATTTTAGCATTCACTCCAGTATCGAGAATTCGAGACGTTGTATCCTAATTTACTGGATATGATGTCTTTTCTCGATTAACGTGAAATATGCCACTTTTTCCAAAATTTTCAACTTTTTAATACAAGGATCATATTTTTTAAAATTCTTTTAAATTCTCAATTTTCGACATTAAGACATTAAGTAATCAACTAGGTACCAATTTTGGGCGTATCGAGGGTGCTAATCCTTCCTCGTGCGTAACCGACTCCCGAATCCGTTTTCTAAATTTCGTGGACCAAAACCGTTGTTTTAATAAAATCAAACCGTTTATTAAAAACAACCATTTTTCGAGGTAATCCAATCACACCTCATAAAAAAGGATTGGTGGCGACTCCCATTTTTGTTTTCATTTTCCAAAACCCAAGTCGACCCGTTTTTCATCAAAAAATGGTGTCAACAGGGTCAATGATAATATTCCTAGGCCAAGTTTAGAAGATACTCAGCCTGTGGTGAAACAATTACAAATCGCCCCTTCAAAGTTGGAAATTATAAAGCAAGACTTCGAGAAGAAGAGTTCTAAGCTTGGGAAAAAGATCGAACAATTGGAGGAAGAAAAGATGCATCTGAGATTAGACGTAGACGTTCAGAGATCAGAGGCTGAAAAGTGGAAAAACAAAGGGAAAAGTAAGGCCGAAGAAGATCTAGATAGTTTGAAGACAGATTATAAGAAGTTATGCCTGTCTATGAGGACTGCGGGGTTAGGTAAAACTTTCGAACAATGGCGCCATGAAATTTGAGAGGAAAAGACCAAAACCGACCGATGGAAAAAGAAATTCTGAGAGGCTCAGGCACGAAATGAAGATTTAGAGAAGAGTCTGTCAGAAAATAGAAATGAACGAGGTGAATTAAGGGCTAGAGTGGCAGAACTCGAGAAGTCTCTTCACCAATACCGAAGCCGTAATACTGTAATGGAGTTGAGGGAAAGCTTGAGCAAGGTAGAAGAAATGAAAGGAAAAATAGAAGAATTACAAGCGTCACTACAAAACTGTGAGATGCAGATTCAGTTTTTTGAAGCAAATGGGGAGCGTTGGAAGGAACAACTTCACCATGCGTAAGACCAAGTCAGAAATAGGGATTACATTATAGGGGAAGCCATAACCCAGATTCAGGAGGTAGCCGATTACTTGAAAGCTTTAGCGGTACAAACAGACACACTAAGCGTAAAGTACGAGTTGGAGTCAGATTGGGGACAGGAGTTAGTCTCGTTGCTTAAGAAAATTAAGACTTTGAGCATTAGAACAAAGTTTTATTTGTAACTTAACTTTATGTAAAGAATTTTATTTTCTAGTGAAGTTTTCTGAAGGGAATTGAATCAAAATTGATGCCTCCTTTGCATTCATGCATTTGCATTGCATTACAAAATATGCATTAAAGGTCATAAAAAATTTTCTGATTAATTAAAAATTATTTCAGTAATCTAAAAACCAATGAAAACCAACCAACTACACACCCCTACGGTACAGGAAAAAGACCAAGTCAATGGACAAAAGATTTGAAAAATTGGAGCAAATGCAAAAGGACATGGAGGAACAAATGCAGTCATAGATGCAAGAGCAGCTAGCCAAGATTCAGCAAAAGATGAAAGAGCAAATGATGGAATCCTAAAGAGAGATGATGAGTCAGTTGTCCCAATTGCTGATGGGAAGAGTGGATAAGGGAAAGGGTCCCATGGAAAATTTTGGGGAAAATAATGAAGACCCTCAATATCCTCCTGGCTTCACTCTGACACATGTACTAACGCAACCTGAAATTAATCTACAGAGACCATCTATTACGATTAGGCCTCAGCAGATTCAGGCTGGAGCTTCGATACCGATAAATTTCCAAGCCAACTCAGGCTCTAACCCTGTTAATAACCTGAATTATCCGTTTGTTCCCAATTTGGATGAAGTTGCAGAAGAAGAAAAGGCAAGGATGGAATCACAGAAGCAATTGAATGAATGGTGTAAATGGCTAGAGGAAAAATTTAAAGTGATGGAAGGTGCTGATAGTCTTCACGGAATTGACACTAAGGACCTGAGCTTGGTCCCAGACTTGGTCCTTCCCCCCAAGTTCAAAATGCCTAAATTTGAGAAGTACAATGGAACGAGCTGCCCTGAAGCTCATATTACTATGTTTTACAGGCGAATGACTGGATACGTCAATAATGACCAGCTATTGATTCACTGCTTCCAAGACAGTCTGGTTGGGGCGGCATCCAAATGGTATAACCAATTGAGCCGTGTTAAGATTAACTCATGGAAAGACTTAGCTCAAGCCTTTATGAAACAGTATAGTCATGTGACAGATAACTCCTGGCAGGATTACTTTCCAGAATATGAAGAAGAAACCAAATGAAAGTTCCAGACAGTATGCGCAAAGATGGAGAGAAGTTGTCATACAAGTTCAGCTGCCGCTTTTAGAAAAAGAAACTACGATGCTCTTTATCAACACTTTGAAGGCCCCTTTTATCACTCATATATTGGGGAGTACCACCAAAAGCTTCTCAAACATAGTGATGACAGGCAAAATGATTGAAAATGCTTTGAGGAGCGGCAAAATCAAAGTAGGGGAAAGTACCAAAAGATCGGCCCCGAGGAAAAGAGATAACGAAGTGAACAACACGAGCACATTTAGTAAGGATCAGTCCAAGTCACTCACTTTAAACCAACCAAAGACGGTGACTGCCAATCAACATAGCACTGTGAGACAAGAATCCAATGCGAGGGCGAACACAGAAAGGCCACAGTTTACCCCTATACCATGACGTATAGGAAACTGTATTAGAACCTATTCAACGCTCATGTAGTGCCCCCTTTCTACCTGAAGCCACTGCAACCCCCGTTTCCCAAATGGTATGACACGAATGCCCAATGCGAATACCATGCGGGAATCACCGAAACTGCACCGCGTTTAAGAAGCTAGTTGAAAGATTCATTAAAATAAGGATTGTAAGGTTTGATGATCCAGCCGTACCCAATGTAGCAGGAAACCCGCTCCCCAATCATACCTACCAAGGAGTAAATGGGATAATCGAAGGCAGAAGTAAGAAGACGAAATATGAGGTTGCAGAGGTTAGGACCCCATTGAGACATGTGTGGAAGGATATGGTCAAGAGAGGATTGATCATGTCGGATTCGAGAGAGGAATCTGAAGAAGAGAGGAATTGCTGTGAGTTCCACAATGAGGTGGGGCATGAAATTCAAGAGTGTGTGGAGTTCAGAGCCCCGGTACAGGACATGATGAATAATAGAGAAATGGAGTTTTATGAAGAAACCGAAAACCCCAGAGAAGGAGATATATACGCGTCAAAGAGAGAATCGACGGTGCAGAACCAAACAGTTAACTACCCCGTGGTCATCATATCACGACCCAAAACTAATGAAGTGGGAGTGCAAATGCCACCGAAGGTCATAATCCAAAGATCTGCAGTCTTCCCCTATAAAGACATTAAAAGGGTCTCATGGAATTACCATTGTAACGTGACGATCCCAGGAAAAGAAGACCTAGCTGACGCTTCAAAAGAGGACCAAGATATGGGCTCCTATACGCGTAGTGGGAGGCGCTACGATTCAGCAAACGAGAAAGCAGAACCCTCAAAAGGAAAAGCCATAGTGGTCGAACAGAACAAGAAAAAAGCGGCCAAATCTGAACTTCTTGTTAATGGGCCGGTCAACGAAGAAGAGGCTAAGGAGTTTTTAAAATTTCTAAAGCACAGTGAGTACAGTGTGGTGGAACAACTACGTAAGCAACCAGCTCGTATCTCGGTGCTGGCCTTACTCCTAAGTTCGGAAGTCCATCGCAACGCGCTAATGAAAGTTTTGAATGAAACGTATGTTACTAATGATATCTCCGTCAACAAGCTAGACTTAGTTAGCAACATAAGTGCCAATAACTTTATATTCTTTCTGTTGGAAAATATTGCACAAAGTTAATAAACCAAGAATGCGAATTGAATAGCTTAATGTGTGTTGGTCTTTGTGATATCTCTTTGTATAGTGTATCCCGCGGGATTCAACAAGCTCTTCCATTATAAAATGGGAACAAGAATCAACAATAGATCACAAAAAGAATACTCAATAAAATCAAAAGGAAGAGAGGAGAATGATAGAGTTTTTAAGGTGTGTTTAGAGTGAAAGTGAACCATGGTATATATAGAAATTTTACTGGATAAAAATAACAAAGGGAAGTGGATTTGACTTAGCGAAAAATAGTTTTAAAAAGGTTCAATGAACTTGGGATTGACTAAATATAGCTTAAACTGGTTAAGCTAGTGTTAAATATAGGTGTTACTAGCTAAGTAATTTTTTTTCCTAAACTCTTAAAAATTTAGTAAAAAGAAGTCCAAAAATAAAAGGTGGGCTCGGACACCGCGATATATCACAGTAGGGAAATCTATCGATTTACATTATACTAGCAATTTAGGTCCAGTTCTCATGTGCGTGAGTCCACCTACTTTCTACTTATAAGTAATGGTCTCAAAGTTTTTCTTAAAGAAGTCTAAATTTTTTCAACTACTCCTCACATATTTCAAAAGAATTGCTGAGTATCTTTTATTTAGATATAATGCATTGATTTTGGTATCTTTTGGACTATGAACCAAAATTAGAACGAATGAAACATAATTTACAAAGTAATTAGTGGAACAACAAGTTTCTATGAACCAATAATTCTTTACATAAATTAAAATGATCATAAATCACATTATACATATACTATTGTTATTTGACGTAGTTATGCGCTAATAGGCTATGTGCTTACCTGGTTTTCATGAGTGCTCTAGAGACTTTTCCATAAATCTCAAATAAGCAACCCCACTTCACACTCATAGAGGTTAATATATGAAGTGTATTGTGCAAATTAATACACCACCTATAAAAAATATGGATTTGATTAAGAGTTCTTTTTCTCATCCTCACTTTCTTTATAGTTTTAGCATTATTTACACCATAGGAGGGACATAATTTCTATAGCGTTAAACGAATCAACTAATGACTTCATTATTATACTATAAAACTAGTTTATGGGGTCTTCAATCACATAGGTTGGGTTTCCATCACTTTTGATATCACTATTTTGGTTGTAGTTATATCCCCATCGATATTTATTTACTAGTTTCTTCCCCAAGGGGATTTAGTGAGAAAATTAGCTAAATTCACTTTTAACTACATAATCAATTGATATAACTCCATTATAATTGCTTTATCTCGCCGTCTGTTAGACAAATATGTCTATTTTTACCATCGTAAATTTTATTCTTTGCCATGGTTATTGTCGATGAGCAATCACAATGCATAGACACAGAAGTTGTTGACTTTGTGCCTAATGAAGTACTTGCTAAGAAAACTTTCAATGAATCAGCCTCATTACCAACTCCAAAGCAATAAACTAACATTATGGTAGATTTTGCTATAATAGTTGTTTGACTTATCTCCACAATATTGCACCATCATCAAGGGTGAATATATAACCAATAGTAAATCTTATCTCATCTGAATTTGTAATCTAGTTAACATCATTATATCCAAACTTCTTTAGAAGTTTCTTATCTCATTGGAATTTATAAATCCACTAATTTACACTACATTATCTATTCGGACCTAATTCTTATGCGAGTCAGTCCACCTTCTCAACTTGGTTTTTACTAGCCCAATAAAATATAATGACTTATAAACATTAAGAAATGTGAGATTTGGTTCTTTTGACATATTTCAATTTTTCTTACAGCTTCTTCTTATCAGGAAAATAGACTCTTATGGAACAATCATAAACTTTGTATATGCCATTCCTAGAATATACTTACCATTTTCTGAAATAATAATATTCAGGTTCCCGTACCGCTCTTTTACATAAGTCACAGTTTTGTACATACCCCAAGGTACAATATAAAGCCACCCAGAATTTGCCTACATAGAGAAAGTTAGAGGCAATAATAAAAGGGAAATAATGAAGAGTGATAGGTTCTAATCCTATTGAAATTACCCTTAAACCAATTTGCACTCCATTCTTTGTGGCTGAAAATTGTGAACACAATGTAAAACATCAATTGCAAATAAATAAATAATTTGTTCACTAGTTATGGCTAAAAGACTTAATAGCAAAGGTTGCATTCCAATCTGTCTGGTAGCTTGTGATGTTTGATGGTGTTTCAGGGCTAGAAATATAACGAGTAGTATATTGGTTAATGCCTACATAATCAAATGAGCCATTCACCATCTTAACCTCTTCCTCAGTAAACTTTGGTAGCCTTTCTCCAACTATTTCTTGCATTGTTCTTGGATATTCACCGTATCGAATGGGATGTAGAAACCTATTCGAAAAGTGAATTAAATTTCAGAATTTTTAAACCACACATAAAAAAGGCTATAGAATAGAAGTTTTAACATAAGATTGAGACATACCAACCAACATGAAAATCTCTAGCTCTTTGAGCTGCATAATTATCAATTTTTGATCTTGTAAGAGGTTCATACCAATTAAAATCCAAGAGAATGCCAATTATCCCTTTCTGGTTTGCCTGAAGATATATCTAACTTTATATAAGTTTATAATCCTTAGGATTATCACAATCAAACAATTATGATATATATCAATGGTGAATATAAACAAAACTGTCACCTCCTATTTTTTTCACAATGGAAAGATGAATAGACCTGATATTTTTCACGGTATTTTTTCACTGCTTTGGCATGGGATAAGATCAAATTATGGCCAACAATGTAAGGTTCAAAGGCTGAATTTCCAGCAGTGCAATTTCCAACTTCCTTAGAACACCTTAAGGGAGGAATGACACCATTATCGAAGCCAAGAGCAGCCACAATCCTTGGTTCATTAAAGGTAAACTAGTTCTTAACTCTATCACCAAATGTCTTAAAGCAAAACTTTGCATAATCGACATAATCCTCTCTAAAAGAATCACAAAATTAAATGTTAGCCTCTTAGATAAAATTTTTAAGATTACACAATTACAAGATTACTTAAGTTTCATCAACATAATTAATATTCAACTCATTCAAATTTTTCTGAGTTTCTTTTAATATATTTGGATCATCAAACCCCATATAATGAATTTGTGTCAGAAATAGGCAAAATGTTGTTCTGGTTACACAAATTGGTGGTTCAAGAACCCATTGTACTTCTCCTGAAGAGCTAGAGGGAGATCAGAGTGGTATAAGTTTCCATAGGGAGTAATGCCTACAAAAGTAATAAATTAGCTAAGGTGTTCAATATTTCATAGAAATAAAAAGCCAAGGTCTAGAATCTAGGTGCTTAAGGTCCCAAAACCTTGACGCAGTAAAAGGTAATTGTAATGACTTGATTTTCCTCAGTGCTAAAAATTTCAGTATTAAATTTGAATTGGTTAAGTTGAGCTATCTGAAAATTTTAGATGAGAATGTCATGATTCGAACACAAAATTAGGAAATAAAGTTTATTAGTAATTAAATTTATTAAGCTAGTATATAAATAATAGAAGGACTAAATTGCAAGGTGAGTAAAATGTAGGATGTAATTTAAGCTTAGAGCAAGCCTTCGTTGAGCTATTAAACATGCCCTTGAAAATAATTATTCCTTAATTATATAAGGATAGTGGCCTAACTAGATCATGACCATTAAATTTGCTAAGCCGAAAAATACTAAGAAGGAGTGAATTGATATTTTAAAAATCTTTGCAAACCTTTCTAATTAATAAGGGACGAAAAAAAAGTTTGGACAATTCGATTTATAGTGGTGTTACCTCAATTGCTTACCTTCTCTACCTTGGTATACCTCAGTCAATGATTTACCAATTCACTATACTTGAAATTATTACTTTTCAAGGAGAAGGTATATGTAACAACTCGTTTTCAGTGAATTTGGAATAGTTGTTTCGGGACTACAAATACAAGGCCAAAAAATTTATTTTAATATTATTTTATGATCTAAAGCATGATGGTATTACTGTATAAAAATTTCGTTAAGAAATTTTACCTTTTACATGTTCAATTCGATTAAAAGGACTAAATTGCGTAAAGTGCAAAAATTGTGTTCTAATAGCTAAATATGTCTAATAGCTATAGAATTTTATAGTGGAGGTCCTTATATGGTAATTATCCCATTAAAGAGATAGTGGATGTACATGGCTTGACATTAGTGTAATCATTAAATGTTTTAAAGGTTAATCTGGTAAATAGGTAATAAATGATAAATTTAGACACAACAAATATATCATCATTTTCTATCATCTTCTTCAACCTAAAATTAAAAGAGTGGAAAGCCGTGGAAGCTTGAAAATTTCAGCTAGACTAATTCCTTTGCATGGTGAGTGATTTTTGTTCCATTTTTGTTAATTTTATGTTTCCGGGATCGTTGTAGCTTAATCTAGCTAGCCCGGGGACTAATTTGTGAAACTATTAAATTATTTGAATTTTCCTTTTGATTAATATGTTAGGGTTTTGATGTTTAATGGTAGAAAAAGAATGGTTGTTGTTAGATAAACAACTTTTGTAAAGGAATTTTTGATGAAATTATCAATTAAGGATTAAATTAAGAAATGTGATCAATTGTGTGGTAAAAGTGTGAATTTGTGAAATATATGGGCTGCTATAAGTATGTTAATAGTTCGCGACGCTTGGATAGGGATAAAATTGAATGAATTTCATTTTTCGAGCCTAGGGACTAAATTGAAAAGAATTAAAAGTATAGGAGCAAAATGATAATTTTTCCAAAAATGTGTGTTGGACTAAATTGAATGTGATTTGTATTGAATTAAGTTAAATTCATTCGTATATATTGGGTTAGACCTCGTACGAAGTTATATCGAGGCAAAAAGAAAATCTCGGATTAATCGCCTTCGTATCTACATGCCCTCGTCAAGGTAAGTTCATGTAATTAAATTGTACATTTATATGTTTTAAATTGAATTATATGTTTGTGAATTGATTAATTGCCATGAATGAATACTGATTGCATATCCGACGATGTACGACGACTACCGAGCCCCGTTTAAACCTTATGAATTCGTAGGATACAAATGACATGTCATTAGGGTTACCGATCTCAGCTCTTAAGAGCTTATCGATACTCAGCTCGTATGAGCTTATCATTATTTAGATCGGAGGAGCTTACCGTTTATAACTCGTATGAGCATACATGTATAGAAATTGGCTGATTACAGTTTAGTACAACTCATTTGTACTACTCGTGTATCTAACGATATTCTAAATGGTTCAACGAGCACAGTTCTGTTACAAGCTTATATGAGTTCGATACGAACTAGAACAGGTATTTATTTGAATTACATGGAAATGGTTTATATATGATATATGGACACATGGTATAGATGTTACATGTATATGGAATTTAAATAGTTGTTGAACTCATTCATGATTCTTAGTTTTTATATGAATTACATGGCTAACTTGGTTGATGAATATGTGTTAGGCTTTTGGCCAAATTGAGTTGTGATATGCTTTGGTTTACTTTCTTAAATTGTGGCTGAATGGTAAGTTAAATTCTTTGTTTTACGAACTTACTAAGCTTAAAAGCTTACTCTGTGTTATTTTCCATGTTTTATAGTGATTTGGAAGCTCGTTCGGTTTGGAAGCTTGCCGGAGCTATATCACATTATCTATCGGCTCTTTTGGTACTTTTGGTTATCTAATTTTGGTTATAATGGCATGATAGGTTATTTTGGCTAATAATAGCCTACATGATTTGTTATGTTTTTAGCCATTTGAATTGGCTTGTGTTTTGGTATATTTTGCTATGAATGTATAAATGGCCTTATCATGTTTGATGTGTGGTTTGGTATGGTTAATATGTATTATAATTTGGAGTGATTTAGTGCTTGTTGTGGAAAGCACATATGTGAAATGATGTTAGATTTTGAAAGGTCTGTATTGGTGTTTTTGGTGTACAAGTTATAAGTGACTTATATAACCATTTGATGCTAGAGATCAAGTACATAAATAGTACTAAATGCTATGTTTTGATTTATGATCTATATGGTAAGTTTTAGTACAAATATGCATATAAGTTATCAAACAATTGGATAAATTGAATGTTTAGATTTACATGTTATAAGTTGTCAGTTGAGGTGCCTAAGATCATATTGGTTGTATGTGATAATATTACATGTTTTAAGCTTGATTTTGGATGCCTATTTATGACTTGGTTATATGAAAATTGTTATGTTTAGGTTGGTACGAATTTAGGTGAGAAATATGGCTTGGAAAATGGCCTAATTTTGTCCACACAGGTAGAGACACGGGTGTGTGCCTCATCCGCGTGTGATGTCCCCTGTATATTTTAAAAGAGCAAGTCAATATGCTTACACGGCCTAGCACACAGGCGTGTGCATTGGCTGTGTGGCACAAGTTAGTGACTTACACTGGTACGAACACGGTCATGCGTCCCTATTTCGAATGCCCACACGGCCTAAGACATGGGCATGTCTCTTGGTCGTGTGACCCCTGCAGTTTTGAAAATTTTATAAGTTTCTGAAAAATTCTCTGAACTTCCAATTTAGTCTCGATTTGTCTCTAAGGTGTATTTAGGGCCTCGATAGCTCATATTAGGGAATATATATAAATTTTGATTGCTTTTTAACATGAATGCTAAATGATATGAAATGTTTGAAATTTCTATCTATTTTATCTGTAAGTCTGGCAATACTCTATAACCCTATTCCGGCGATGGATACGAGTTAGGGGTGTTACAGTATAACCTTTACAATTGCTATTTTTTTCACAACAATGAGATAAAACCTTACCCCTAATTTTGTGGTTAAAGAACCCTCTAGGTTTTACAAGGTTAAACTATAACCCTTTACAAATTACTTAAGATTTTATACTTCAAAAATCTTAAGTGGCTCTTACAATACAAAGAAAAGATGTAAACAATGAAGACCTCTCAAAGGTGCGTGTTTACAAGTGTTAAGCTTTCTGTGTTTACAAGTGTTAAGCTTTCTCCTTTAAAGAATTGAAATGAAAATGATAAAAAGATCTAACAATAAGCACCTAAAAGATATCTAAAAAAGAAAATGAGAAAATTAAGAATTTAAGGTTTTTCTCTTGACTTCTATGTTTGAATGGTCATCTCTTGTACCTTGAAGTGTTCTTGTGTGTATATATAAAAAGGGAAAATTTTGTTACCGTTTATAGCCGTTGGGGATAACTGACCTCACATCAAATGTAGTAGTAATTTTAGTATATTTTTCACACTTAAAAAGCTTGTTTTCTAGCTGTTTTAATATTAATTATTATATTTTCAATAGTTAGTATGCTAGTAGTAAAAGTTAATAAAATAAACATTTTTACGCATTTTTTGATGTGTTATAACTCGTAAGGCCAATTCGGGGCTCTAGAAATTCTAATAGGTTAATTAAGTGTGCATGAAGTCATTTTAGGCCCAAGACTGCATGGAATGAAGGTCGACACAAGCATCCTGTGGCGCGACACGACAACTGTGAAGCATCCCAGGTCTGAATTACGTGCAACATCCCAACGAGGTAATATTTGGCATCTTGATGTGACGGCAGTAGCTTGTGCGTAGGATGACATCAACAACCTTATTTGCAAGTAATCGAAGGTATCGTTTGATATCGAGCATTTATTAGTATTGGAGGCATATCAGGCATAAAGTGCACATATTTTAGCCTATAAACAAGAGGCTTTTATACACAAATTTTGGCATCAAACACAGAAATTTCTACGTATAGTTTTCTTTCTTCAGTTCTTTAGTTTTAGTTTACTTTTATTCTTCCGTAGTTGGAAGATTCTATTCCGATGTGAAACGTTTGTTAGTAGAGATTGCTCAAAACTCGCGATTTAATATATTTATTCATGAGCATTCTCTTATCTCTTATCTTCTATTATTTTATTTATCTTCCATTAATCTAGCCAATTAATGTTTATATGAATATTAGGATAGATTGTTGTGATTTATTTATATATTGCATGATTTGGTTATTAAACTGATTTATCTGTTAAGTGATTATTAATTTGAAATTGGTTGTTTATTCAAGAATACTTAGTATATTAGGGAGTGATGCCCCTAGTAGAATGTAGAATATTAAGACAGGTGAGACCGAGAGGGTATCTTGTCGAGTATAACTTGTGCCAAGTGGTGAGACCGGGAGGGTATTCGTATGCTTAGGAAGAGATTAAAATGTTGACTTAGGTGGTAATCCTTATTGAAGATGAGACCAAGAGGGTATTCTTAGCTAAGGGTGGTAAATAACTCAATCAATGATAATTAAATACTTAATTAGATAATTAGGGATTTAATCGATCATAGGCTAGAGGCTCGTATCGCTACAATAGGAATAAGAAATTCCAGTAGGTTAATTGAAGTTAGTTAATTTAATTATTTTAATTAATATATTAATTTGGATCAACACTACTAATTCGTGACTTGATTAGATTAATAATTATTTTTTTTAATTAATTTAATAATAATTTCTCCTATCTATATTCCCTTGGGTACAATCCTAGGAATACTTCTCAAATATTTTATTGTAAACAAAACTATATTACAATTTGACCTGTACACTTGCAAATACCGCACTTAAATATTTATATTTTAATTTGCATGATTTTTACTCTAAACGTTCACACATTTGGAGGCGATCAATAGTTTCTAGCTATTGGAAGCATTGCAGATAGATCCGTATCGATACAACTCACAAGATGTATAAGTAGAAGCAGATTTGTATGGGTAGAAGTCCCCCCAAGTACCGGTAGAAGTATGGAGGTATGCTTGAAGTGCTCTCTTACTTACTTCTACCGGTAGAACTTCCACCCAAGTATTGGTACAACTTTCCAAACTTATATAAAATGAGTTTAAAAACATTTTAGGTTGACTCAAAAGCATTTAGATAAATTAAAACACATTTAAACATGTTTTTAAGTACTTTTACAGGTCTTTGAAATGATTTAAAAATGTTTAACAAAATTTCTAACAATTATTTTCACCAAATGACTCAAAAAATATAAATAAGATTTTATCTTAAATGTTGTTATATCAAAAGCTTGGGACATCAAAACTAATAGGACTCCACTAAAGAAGCCATTGGATTAATAGATTTTTCTTAATTTAATTAATTTATTCATGGTAATATGTTGGTGAGTAGGAGAGAGAACCAAATTAAGTCATTTCATCTTCTCTTCTATTGAACCAAAAGAGAAAGAAAGGAGAAAAACTTTCCCAAATTCATCTTCATTGTCGAACCAAATTATTGAGACAACGCTAAGACATTAAGGGTTAAAGGGAAGACGAGGGTCGTTGACAGATATCCTTAATTCGATATGTGTTAACTTAATATGTTCTTATTTTATATTTAACTTGATGTTTAATTATTGATTCAAAGTTATCGTAAATGAAAGCATGACTTAACAAATATGTTTTTTTGTGAACATAGTTAATGACAACCCAAGGTATGATAAGTGAACAAGGTAAGTTACTATGCTTTATGCTATGTTTCAAATGAGATGGTTATTAAGTGCTATATTTGTTAAATCAGTGATATAAAAGTTGTGATGGAAACTAAAATGATGCTAATTAAGCTAGATGTTTTTGAAAAATAATTGATGTCAAGAAAGAATAGAAGTGAAATAAGAACAACATCATGAAACATATTAAATTACTTGGGACATGAGATTGAGATGCAATTTTGGAAGGCACATTGATATATGGTAATGTATGAAGTAGGATTTTAAAGTGTTAAGTCAAACCAATTCGATAATTAGACTTTAATACTATTGTTATGTGTCATTTTTTTTTATGTTTACACCTTTAATTCGAATTATGATAACATTATTGAGCTTCTTTGCTCAACGTTCAATTTTGTTTATCTTCATACATAGGTTTTGACTAGATCTCGATAGTGAAGAGGTCGACAGCATTTAGGACTCAAATTCCAACTCAGCAAAGTTTTTTTTTTATAGTTTTGTTCCATTTTGAAACAAGTTGGCAGGTACCTAAATTTGTTCTTTGATCTGGAGTCCATATTAATTTTTTAGTACCTATAAGCTAATGGCTTGTGAGTAAAGTGTGGTTATATTTGTATAATGATAAGTAATCATGTAATGCTATACTTATGATGAAATACATGACCTTAATGACATGTTTAAGCTATGTTTGATGTCTTACTTACATGCCAAGTAAATAGAATTGATGCAAGAAATTGTGATGTTGAGTACAGGATTGTAACCATGTGTTTGAATGTGGTTGGCTATGCTTAGATGGTGTTTATAACTTGATTTTAGTGTCTCCTAATGTTTAGAAAAGCTTTGGTAGTGTTTTTGGTCAAATTAGGTATGTTTTGGGTCATTTTTGGATCCTGACAAACTTCTACCAATACAAGTGATCAAATGTATCAGTACAAGTCAGTAGCAAAAAATGAACAATAGCAAAGACTTCTACCGATAAAAGTCTAGACTTCTACTTGTACAAGTATGTCAAAACAGGGTTTCTCCCCTACTTTGACTTGTTTTGACCTAGGGATACCCAAATTTGGTCTAAATTATCTCCAAACACCTAGAACTTATCTAAAAAAATTATTTTAAAGTGTTTGAAATGACTTGAATTTATTTATAATTAAAATGAATGGTTCATATAATATGATAAATGCTTGATGCTTGTGTTGACATTGAAAGAGAAGCTAGTCCGAGTTGTTCCAGAAACGAATGTGGCGCTTCACATTCGAACTCGACGAACGAATTAATATGAGGTGTCACAATAAATATTTCATACGATTACTAAATTGAAAATTGCTATCAAATAATGTAAATTCATTTCATTCACCTTTCTTAACCAAGTAATTGATCATCCTATTGTAATAAGCAACTCCTGCCCAATTCACTTTTCCAACTCCCTCTAAAAAAATATAAAATAAATCATACAATTAATTTAAAAATGGTAATTAAAGAAGAAGAAAGGCAAATGAAACAATAATTAAAACAAATTGAGCCATTGTTGCTATACCAGGAAAGATCCTTGACCATGAAATAGAGAACCGATAAGCATCAAAGTTGAACTTTGCCAGTAAATCTACATCTTCCTATAGAAAAATAGTGGGACATGAATTAAAGCAAAACATCTTACTATTAATTAGATCATATTATGATTATATTATAATTTATATTATTTGAAAAAAGAGTGTGTTAGGAATTTTAACTATCTATGTTCCAACAATTAGGATAGTTGTTTTGGGATAGTGAAAGATTGACATATTTGGATATTTTTAAATGTTCTAAGTAGAAAAAAAAAGAAGAGAAATTTGGGCTACACTATAGAATTATCATTTTTATCTTTTTCGAATGGAATGAAGAAGTAGAGAAGCTTGAGATAATTGAATATGTTTATCATTATCCTATTTTTATCTCTTAAGAGAGTATTTGAAGTTGCTAGAAGACTTATTCATTAAGTCTTTTATAAGATAATTACTCAATATAATTTAAGTGATAATTTCAGCTTTTAGATTTAAGTTTAAAGTCTATCAAGATGACTCTTGTATTTATCTATAAATAGGCTATTGATTGACTTCCTCTTTAGTCATTTGAGCGTATTCAGACATTCTTTGTTTAGGGTTTCACTTATTGTTTAGGAATTTTAATGGGGATTTTTTATAAGGAGATATTAGATGTAATATGAGATATTTATGGAGAGTAATTTATTACAATTTAGGTCTGACATTAGGACCTATAATTATTCATTGAGAGAGAGAAGATTAGGTTTTAGCCAGTAGTTGTACTGAATGAATTGTTGAATAAAATCATTCTCTAAGTAAGACTCCACAGATGTAGGATTAGTGAATCTGAATTGTGTTACAAATATTATGTAATAATTTTCTCCTTATTTATCTTTTTGACTCACGTTTTAAATTTGTTAAGTGAACTCTCTAGTTTTATCCCAACTTTTGTTCCAACAATAGATAATACAAAATTATTTTAAACTAGTGCAAATTGAAGATTTTTTTAGAGTGAAACAAAATTTTAAGTTACCTTGTAATGGTGGTACTGATCATCAGCCACATCAGCAGTATCATTATTGGCAATGTGGCCTGTTCCAACATTTGCAAACGTACAGAGTAGTAACACAATTTACCAAAAATATATACTGTAATTAATTGGGTAATGTTTTATGTGACATCTTACTATAGTGAATTTTGTAGAATTTTTTAAAATAAATTATTATGGTTAAAAGATAAAAATGAGGAGATTGTAATCATTTAATTAAGAAATGTCGAAAATTAGGAAATTGTTTAAGTCGGCTATTAAATATGTTGCTTTTCTATGAAATCGATTTCTCTCTTTCTTTAGTGCTAAAATCAACTTAATCGATTAATAAAAAAATCTATATTTTTTAATGTAGATTCTATGGCATGGTCAACTGTGAATTAATTTTTTTTCTCCCTTTTTATTTCAACCATTGATTCAAAAAGATTTTAGAAGTCTCATGATCGGATCTTTAAATACATATAACCAATTAATTGCTAATTTTCTAGGTAGAAACAATTAATTATATAATAAATGACGCCAAACAGTAGACATCCCACGAACACTCTCTTAGGCAAGGTGATATTCCACAAGCATTTTTATTTTATAATTGTGTTTTATCGATAAATTTAGGTAAAAAAGATTTTTATTATTTAATAAATTAAAAAAGTGAAGTAATTTAATTACCATTAATTTTAAGAGTGAACAAATAAAAATTTGACATTTATTCTACCTTTTATCGGTATAATAACAATTTATTTCTCAATCTTTAAAACTTCTATTAACTTTATTCTATTTTAAGAAATTTATGACTAAATAATAATTTTTATTATTTTTTAGATTTGTTAATTTTTTTTATAATTGAGATCAAATTAATAAGATATGTAAATATTAAAATCTAAATTTGTTATTACACTAATTAAAAGTAAAATAAATTGTCAGAAAAAAGTGAGGTTATTATTAATTGTATTTAGGTACGCACTTTCATTCACGAAATTACTCCCCTTTTTGTTAGAGGGAACAATTTATTAAATATCAAAATTAAGAGGGATTGAAGAGGTCTTTTACCCTAAATTTATCAAGTTTCGTTCAAATTTTCAAAAAAATAAAAAAGATAAATTGCACCCAATGCCACTAAACTATTATTAAGTTGGCTTTGTTGTCACTCAACTTCAAAAAGTTACAAAATGGTCATTTAACTATTCAAAAGTTTTCATTTAAGTCATTGAACTATTCAAAAGCTTTCATTTAAGTCATTAAACTATTAAAAAAAAATTTTAAGTCACTAGATTGTTAATTTCTTTTTTAAAAGTCCAACTAACAAACTCCAGGTGACAATTCGACGACTGGTGCTATAGATCGATACACATCGATAAGGAGAAGAACATATCTTAGATTCAAGTCGATCAGAGAGATAGTGTTAAAGATCGAAGAAAAAAGTTGTTTAAATTTTAATTCATAAATTCGTGACATTTAAATTTATTTTATAATAAAAAATTGAAATGCAAAAGAGAAGGGAAATGAGAGCTTTTAATTAGTGTAGACAGTGCGAATAGAAAAAAAAAACCATATAATAACGATTTTAACAGCTCATTGACTTAAATAAAAAACTTTGGAATAATTCAGTGACCATTTTGTAACTTTCTAAAATTGAATGACTAAAACATAAACTTATTAATAGTTTAAAAACATTATCCGATTTAAGAAAAAAGAAATCAGCTCAATTTGAATCCACAAAACAGTCATATATACTCAAGTTGATTTGAATTAGAATCGATTTCAAATTTAGAGGTATTAATTAGTATTAGTATTACCTGGTTGTTTTACATAAACATCCCAAATGCTAGGTCCTCGGCCACCCTTATTAGCCATCCCTTCAACTTGATAAGCTGAAGTTGAAGTTCCGAACACAAAGCCCATCGGAAAGCTCTCTCTGCTAAGCCTTCCAGTGTCCATCACCGCCACATTTCCGATGCCGATGATCACAGCAAAAGCGAAGCATAACAGCAATCGCTTCATCACTGTAACTTTAACTGTGAAAAATCAAAGAAAACTAACAGTCAATGAATGAATGAACAGCTATTTATAGATAGGATTTTTTTTTTAATGGCATAGAATGAATGATGGTCCACACAACATTTAATGTATTTGATAGTTAATTTTCACAAATTTGGATTTTAGTTTAGTTAATTTAAGATAACAATTAATTTATTTAAAAAATTAATAATGATATAATTTCTTTTATAAGTAAAATTTAATAATTTAAAAAATCAAATTTAAATCATTCTTTGGAAAACAATCAAATTTAAATCGAATCGAATACTATTTATAATTAAAATTAAATTTTTATGTCTATTTTACTATTTATGTTATGAGTTCGTGATCTATTTACTATAACAACTAGAAATATTTCAGAAATATATATATTACGCTGTTCGATCCCACTTTGAAGACTTTTCCTTTTACTGGATTATTGTTAATATAATTATAAAAAATTAATTTTTCTGAAATTTTAACTAAATTTCAGCTAACCTAATACCAACCCTTCATTATATTCTTTAAACAATGTATTACATCTACTTTTAGAGTATCTATGTTACAACTGATTTATTTATTCTATATAATGTATTAATCAATTCAACTGGTTAATAATTTTAAAAACTACTCTTAAAACCTACCAAATTTTATAAAATTTTATTTTCAATGTAGTTGAAAGTTTTTTTAAAATTTTGTCTACTAAATATTAATAGAATATATTATGAACCATGAATATCCATATTTCGCCATAACATTCATTACGTTTATAATCATAATAACCGCATCTAAAATACACAACCGTCACTTTATCATTATGAAACAAAACCTAAGATACAACCTAATTATTTGGATTTAAAAAGGGCAAAAAAAAAAAACTAAGGCCTAAGGGAACATCTCAAAAGAAAACTTCTAGCATTTTCAATGCTAATCCTCCTACTTTTTATTTTGTTTCCCATTATTCCCCTCAATGATCTAATTCTTGCTACAATTCATTGCTTCTTTTCAAGCAATTGTTTGAACCAATAAGCAGACATCTTGGGATACCTCTTGAGATTGTTGTAATCAACGTAAACGATGCCAAACCTTGAAGTATATCCTAATAACCATTCAAAGTTGTCCAACAACGACCACGCAAAATAGCCAGTCACGTTGGCTCCTTCATCAATAGCTTTCTTCAACTGAGTCATGTAATCTTTGAAAAACTTTATCCTTGTGGTGTCCTTCAATCCATTTGGAAGTGTAGCATTTCCAGGATCATCCATACCTACATCACAAATTTCAACTCAATTCAATTGGTTCATTCAATCACCGTTATAAACACTTAAAAAATAATCGTATACTTACCATTTTCCGAGATAATAACATTCATGTCCCCGTACCGCTCTTTTATATAAGTTACAGTTTTGTACATACCCCAAGGTACAATGTAAAGCCACCAAGAATTTGCCCTTGGACCAATTTGCACTCCATTCTTTGCATCTACAAATTGTGAACACAATGTAAAACATTGGTTTCATTATGTTCACTAGTTATGGTAAGAAGACTTACTGGCAAAGGCTGCATTCCAATCTGATTGGTAGCTTGTAACATTTGATGGTGATGTGGGATTAGAAATATAGCTAGTAGTATATTGATTAATGCCTACATAATCAAACGAACCATTCACCATCTTAACCTCTTCCTCAGTAAACTTCGGCAGCCTTTTACCGACTATTTCTTGCATTGTTCTGGGATACTCGCCATATCGAATGGGATGTAGAAACCTATACGAAAATTGATTAATAAAGTAGACAATAATCCTTTTTCACTACAAAAAAGATTCTAGAAACATACCAGCCAACATGAAAATCTCTAGCTCTTTGAGCTGCATAGTTATCAGCTTTTGATCTTGTAAGAGGTTCATACCAATTAAAATCCAAGAGAATACCAATACTCCCTTTTTGCTTTGCCTAGAGATATATCCAGGTTCATATCAGCCTAAAATCGCCAGGATTATCAAAATCAATTATTACAATTGGATAGATGAATGGACCTGGTATTTTTCACGATATCTTTTAACTGCTTCAGCATGGGATAAGATCAAATTATGTCCAACAATGTAAGGCTCAATGGCGGAGTTTCCATCAGTGCAATTTCCAACTTCTTTGGAACACCTTGAAGGAGGATTGATGCCATTATCAAAGCCAAGAGCAGCCACGATCCTGGGTTCATTGAATGTAAACCAGTTCTTGACTCTATCACCAAATGTCTTGAAACAAAACTCTGCATAATCAGCATAATCTTCCCTGAAAAAAACTCACAACAAAACTTTCAAAATTACACAATTACAGAGTATTTGAATTATCATATCCTCATATAATGAATGTCAAAAACACGTTGTACTTACACAATTTGACGGTTCAAGAACCCATTGTACTTCTCCTGAAGAGCTTGAGGGAGATCATAATGGTACAAGTTCCCATACGGAGTAATACCTACAAAAGCAATGAATCAGCTTAAGACAATGCCAAAATGCAGAAATACGAATATTTTATAACTCAAATTCATTTGATTTACCTTTCTTAACCAAGTAATTGATCAACCTATTGTAATAATCAACTCCCTCCCAATTTACTCTTCCAACACCCTCTACAAAAATATAAAATAAATCAATGGGCTAATTTGAAAAATAGTAATTCAAGGAAAAAAATTTAAATTAAAACAAATAGAGCCCTTGTTGCAATACCTGGAAAGATCCTTGACCATGAAATAGAGAACCGATAAGCATCAAAATTGAAATTTGCCAACAAATCTACATCTTCCTATGGAAAAATTAATGGAAACACATTAATGTTTGTTTTAATTTCTATTGCTGGAAAAAAATAAACAAACAAAATTTTAAGTTACCTTGTAATGGTGGTACTGGTCACCAGCAACGTCAGCAGTATCATTATTAGCAATATGGCCTGAAATTACGAGACAAATTTTAATTACTGTCGTAATTAATTACTAATTTTCTGGGTAGAAATAATTAATTATATAATAAATGATACCAAAACAGTAGACATCCCACGGACAATCTCTTGGGCAGGGTGATATTCCACGTGCATTTTGTTTTAAAATTATTATTTATTGATAAATTTGGTATAAAAATCTTTTCAATCTTTAAATTTTTATTTTTAAATTAATTTTTTTAAAATAATTTTTTCGCTATCAATTTTGAAAATAAGAAAAAGACAATTAATAATTATTTTTATTTTTTCAATGGTATAATAATAAATTTAATTTTAATTCTAAAAAAATCACGACAATTTATAATTTTTTAGCTTATAAATTTTTTAAAATCAAAATAAAATTGACAGAATATCAAAATATTAATGTCTAAATTTGTTATTAATTGATGAAAAAAGTGAACATCAGTACTAATTGTCGTTAGTTGCTTATCATTGAAACTGAGTTGTTCCATTCTTTTAAGAGGGACCAATCCACTAAATATCACATTTTTAAAGTAACTGAAGAGGTATTTCACCATAAGTTCATCAATTTTGACTCAAATTCCAAATAAAAAATAAAAACGAAATGACTGAAATCAGGTCAATTAATCCAGCAAACAATTATCTAAAAGATTTAAACAAGAATCTATTAAGCTGAATTAGTATGAGTGTCAGTATTACCTGGTTGTTTAACATAAACATCCCAAATGCAAGGTCCTCGGCCGCCTTTATTAGCCATCCCTTCAACTTGATAAGCTGAAGTTGCAGTGCCGAACACAAATCCCTTCGGAAAACTGTCTCTGCTAAGCCCTCCGGTGTCCATCACGGCCGCATTTCCGATGCCGACGATCACAGCAAAAGCAAAACATAACAGCAATGGCTTCATCACTGTAACCTAAAGTTAACTGCAAAAAATCAAAGAAAACGTGGGAAACTAAACAGTCAATGAATGAATGATTGAGATTGTGAACAAGGACACAGCTATTTATAGATAGGGTTTTTTTTATTTTACTTGGTTCATGTCAGTTTTGATTTTTGTTTTCTTTTTTAAATGGAATATTTTTATATTATATACTTTTTCATTGTCATTGTTCATTATCAAATATTTTAACTTTTTGTAATTACTATTTAATTTTATCTTTTTCCTGTCCATCGGAACTCTATTTTTTAAAATTTACACAATAACAACTTTAATTATTAATATTTATAAATTATATTAATTTAATATTAATTTTTCACGATTATATATTATTATTTGTAAGTTTTTTTCACTAATTTATTTATAAAAGTATTTAAAATCAAATGAATTTAAATAATTATAATATTTAAAACTTTGTCAACAATCATTGAATCAAAATTAAATCAAATATTATGATTGTAGTAAGTCATTGATTTTCTATTAAAAATAATTTCGACATACATTCAACTTCGAAGATTATGCTTCATTTGTAAGTGATTTTAGAGTCCTCTATAATATTAATTGATATATTATTTATAATAACATTATATTAAATATTGCAACTGATTAATATCTTTAATGCATTAAAAGAGAAAATTATTTATTATCCATAATAATTTTAAAACAATCGCCAGTAAATTCTCTTCTTTATTTTATAGAATTTAATTTTCAATGTACTAAAAAGATTTTTTATTTTCTAAATATTAACTGAAAATATTTCAGATTCAACTCTCTTTTGCATTTATTTGCCAAGTCTAGGCTTATCCTGAGATTCCGGTCCGGGAACTGGTAATCAAAATCCCGGAAAATTCTTAACTTATCTATAAAATAAAACTCACGTCATACTTTTTAAATAAATTTAGGATTAATTTCATCACATATTCCAAACTATAATCTATATTTTAAATTGGTCCAAACTCATGAAATGTTTTGATCAATATATTGAAAGTCGGACTAATTAGATCACTGGTTCTTTATTCAACCAGTTTGACTGTCGATCCAATAATAAAAATTATAAATCAATTCAACTACTTTTGTTTTATTAGTTTTGAATTGCCTACTTAGTGATCGGTTCAATCCCATTATTTGAACCGGTATACCGGTCGATTCCCAATCCAACAGTCCAACCAACTAGTTCGGTTTGATTCCAATAACATTGGTTCTAATTAAACCCTCAAAGTATTAATATTGTATCAATCAAGTCCTTCTCATTGTCAACTTGAACATTAAATCCTATCTTTGGATATAATGACATAGATCAAATTTTAAATGTATTTATACTTGCTATATAAATATCTTATATGTAATACGTTAAAAAATTACAATATTATAAATTTTAAGAGGGCTGTTTTTTAAAAAATTATTCTCAATCAATTTATTTTCCATCAAGCATCAAAAATTTCTAAGGGAAAACTGATTTCAAGAATTGAATTAATTACGAGTGTTTGTTTTCTAAAAATTGATTTGTAAATCATCAAATTTATTATAATTAATCAAGTTAAAACTGTTATTTTCTCCAAATTTTTTGTGAATAAAGAGAAGGAAGAAAACAATGGGATTGCTATGAAATGAGGGAATCAAGCCGAGGTATAGGGTTCTCATTCTCTCATATTTCAAACATATTACGAAAGATCAAGACACCAAACTTTACCATATTTATAGCAAATCTCATCCACAAACTATACCATAACTAGTTACATATCATAGAAGCAGCTCAACTCTACTATCACTCCAACCAGACAAACTTCTGTTAGTATAATGTAGGTTACACCTGCACAACAAAACCTGGAATTCCCTTCACAAGCTCATGTTTTAGTATTTCCAATTCTTCCCTTGAAATAACTACGAAAATCACATACTCCAACACTAGTAATGTATCGAGCTATGCTCCATGAGATTGCATTTCAGAAGGATCTATTAAACCTTCTAATACAACAAGTTGATCCAGTAAAGCAAGCTTCTCTTCTTCGAGTGCCTTGACTTCATCTTCAACATCTTTAAGCTCTTTACCTAATGTAAAGCTTTCTTCTTCCAATAGCAAATACTTATGCCTCAGTACGCGGTACTCATTCCCGGATGTAGAAGAGTCTGGTAATGAATCTGAGTTAGATCTCTCAGGTTGCTGAAATATAGGAGAGATTTCATTCTTCGAGTTCCTTTTCGATGTCTTTTTCCCTGTTCTTAATGGTACAGATCCCTGTACCTGTTGAGCCCCTTTGATATCATTCCTTTCCAACGGAAACAGCGGCGCTTTGTTAGCAGAGCTTTTCTTTTTCCGTATCTTAGGATTCAAATCTTCCTCTAACAGCAGCACCCTCGGATCTTGCATTCTCTCACTGATGAAAACACAACATAAGAATTAAAGAACAGGCATATAAGTTTTTCTATATAGCAACTTAGAATAATTTAAACAAGCATAGCTTTCATGATATTCACCGATATTGTACTTATCCAGAAACAATTCTAAATGCATGTACGAGCGAGGCACAAAGCATAACAAGCATACAGGCACAACATATGGCTAACGGAGTATCAAACCTTCTAAAAGCTAGCAAAGATCATTCTATTTCAGTTTATGCAATACTACTATGATCATCCAACTCATCCCTGAATCCCATTTCAACGTTTTTTTTTCTTGGTCATAACCAGGCTATCCACCGCCAGCAGCAGTGACTAATCCCCTCGCCACAGGTGCTCTCCGAAAAGATAAATGGCTGGCCATGAAATGTGTTCCATTCCCGTGAGCGGGGATCAAACCTCTGACTACATGGTTAAAGGATAAGGTAAGCAACCACCACACCTCATGGTTCCTTTTCAACTTCAACAGTTCAACCCTCGCTACATAGAAGCCATAGCACATGATAAAAAAATACATACATACATATATATATATCTCATCAATGTCCTATACCTTATCGGCTTATCCACCCAGAATAAGATAGGATTAAGGTTAAATCGCCTCATCTTCCTCCTAACTTACCCTATACTCTTGAGGTTTACTAATGATTCAAAGTTCATAATATCGAAGTCGCCAAGGGGGCATTCAGAACAGTTAAAAACCGATTAGTATTAAGTGCCCTCTGAAAGCTACCCGAGATCATACAACATCAGTTTATGCAATATCCCTACGATTAACCAACTCATCCCTGAATCCAATTTCAACTTCAAAGCTGGCTATGTAGAAGCCATAACATATGATAAAAAGATACCGTTAATATCGACCCAGAATCAGGTCTCACATTCTTCCTCACTTACTGGTTCAATGATAATTCAAAGTTCAAACTAATATCGTAGTCCCGAAGACGGTGTTCGGAACAATTAAAAACAGATACGAACTAGGTTCAAATACAGGGTAACTACAAAAAAAGACACTGTGAATGAACTATAATACCCAAATTAACACATAAACAACCCAGATTTTAATCTATCACAAATAGAACCATACAACCGCTCAAATCATTGACTAAACATCCAAAACTCCTCAATTACAAAACAATAAACCCTAACCATTGTACAAGAAAAAGCTAATTACGCCCTAAATTTTCAGGTTACAACAGCAGAAATACAACAGGAAAAAATATATATACAACCTATGAATATGAATAGGGATTTGATCATCAAGAACCCAAGATTCAAAAACAGAAATTCATAAAAAAGTGATAATTTTTAATGAGAGAAATATTACCTTGGGGATTGGATTAACAACCAAAGGGAGGGGAATTGGGTGAGTTTTGAGATTGAGGGTTTTGTTTTGGGGGGGCACAAAGAGAAATAAAAGAGGGAAAATATGATATAAAGGAAAGATTTTTTTAGGACGAAACCGTAATACCTTGTATTACCAGGACTGTTCGTGTTTGACTATGTTCTATTTTCCCGAATGTTTTTTTCTTCTTTTTTTTTAAATTCACAGTAATAATTACAGTAATGGTGGATTTATCTGAATAAAGACGTTTAAGGATTCGACTACTCTCATATTTTAATATAGTTTTTAAATGATTTAAGTAAATAAATTAAAAGATGTTACATTCAAACTGATTATCTCTACATTGCCTTAACACATTGGAACAAATCATTTCTCTTTGGGCTGATTTTGGCAGGATTGTCGAGCAATATTGGCGTGAGCCTACTAATCGGGACCCAATGCAACCATTTTTCTACAAGATGAAAAGACTTGAAGCTGGGTTGAAGGAATCAATATCCACTCATTTTAGTAAAGTCCCAAGGACAGTGATTGAGAAAAGGATTGAGTTGGAAAATTTCCAAAGCAAATGTCAAGTGAACCTACTGAAACACTGATTAAGACAGAGAAAAAGGTTGTTGCTGAAATATACACTCTTTTAGTAGCAGAGGAAAAACTTTATAAGCAAAAATCAAGAGTGTAATGGGTGGAGGGGGATCAAAATACTTGCTTTTTTTTAAAAAAGCAAAGTACTCTTCAAACTCTCTGTGACTCTGCTAGAAGGAAATTGGATTCGATAGATGGAACTTCTGAGAAGGTAATTTGTTTTTCAAGGATACATTAGGCGCTAAGGATGTAGAAGTTAGTGGAATCTCTAATAAGTTAATGGCTGATTTATTACAGGTTTCAGTGGACGAAGACCATAAGAATGCTCTTGAGGAAATAAAAAATATAGTTTTCTCTATGCACCCTAACATACCTCCTAGCCCTAATGGTTATTCAGTTGGTTTTTTCAGAGAAATTGAAGGATTGTGGGTTCAGCCTTTGTGGAAGCTATTAACTGCCTTTAATTCCAAAAAATCCGAGTTTCATGACAGACTTCGTACTAGGAGTAGGATTTGCTCTTAGGGTCTTCAAAATTGTGTTTTGTGTGGTGAAGCTCATTACTTACTGGAAGGCATGTGGTTGCCTTGATGTTCACTGTTCTTGGCAGAATTTGATTCGATGATTAATGGAAAATTGCAAGGGCAAAGCTTTAAAAGCCACTATTCTTAGGCTGCCTTGGAGTGCTTTTATTTACGTGGTATGGCAAGAAAAAGAATGGGAAGAATTCATAGTAGAAATCAAAGGCAACCTCAACCTCTTTTTCTGCTGGTGAAAGGTCTTGTTAGGGATAAGATAATTGGAAGTAAAGTAGTTATATAAAAAAAAAAAAGAGTAAACTAACTTAGTCTTTGTCATGTTTCAAAAATAACAAAATTTCATACTTTTATATCAAAAACACTATTTTTAGTTTTTTTTCCTATAATATTTTTATTATAGTTTCTTTATGTGTGAAAATTCCTACTGTAAATTCTAATATGCAAATTTCAACTATTCAATTTTATCTACTCTAGATCAAGAAGATAAATTATAATTACTACTAAAATTAAACTAAACAAATTAAAAAATTTCTATTAAACTAAAACAATGAAAATCTATAAAATTTTCAATTAATTTTAACATCTTAGAACTCTAACTTCACCTATATTAGTTAATCAATTATCTTGTTCAATTGTTCAATCTATGTAATTACTAACTCCTGATTTATTGATATTAACTAGACATTTCCAGTATCTAGCTAAGTTAATCTCCCTTCCCCACTAGCTATATTCCTATACTAGGAATATTGAGCAAAGTCACTACAAACAAACCTATTGGATTGATTAGGGTATTAGGTATATTTTTATCCTAACCACAAATCAACTTGTTCGTTGATGCTACTGAAGTTAATCCTAATCTATTCAGTCGACATCTCAACCTTAATTCTTTCTTTCAACACAAATTAAGATTATCAAATAAATGCAACTTGGTGATCAAACTAGAAGATTAAATAAGCATAGGGCTAAATAAATAATTAATAGAAATCAAACAATTGAAAAAAAAAATTTAATTAACTAAGAAATAAAACTCATCATTGTTTCTAGAAAAGAGAGTTCTAGTTCATGGTGATTTAAGAAAACAACAAAAGAAAGAATTCAAAACAAATTTGCATTGATAAAAAGTAAAAAGAAATAATCTAAAGAGAAGAATATTTATCGAATTAATATCGAGCATTCCAGATATCTTTTTCTTATTTTTTTTTAAAGCTTGAAGTTCCCTTTGGTGTGAGAGAATTGTTTATTAACCTTCAAGTTGATTTTTTACTCTTTCCCTCTTAAATCATGTTACCCCTTATTTTTAGGGTTCTAATCATTTCATTCCATCGAACACAAATTTTCGGTAGAGTGAAGTACTTGGGATTTGAAAATTTTGAATTGAAAATTGTTCTTGTAAAGGCCCAATTTCGTCCGGCCCAAAACCAAAAATAAACAAGCAAAATATAAAAACCAAATAACAAATCCAAGTCCACTTACAAAAAAATAGGGCCCAATATATTACCCAAATTACAGGCCCAATAACATAAAACCCTAAGGCCCATAACCTAAACTATTTTTCAGTAAAACTAAAAAACCTAGCCTTCAGCGCCGCTCCCTCGCAGGCACGCCGCCTGAGGCCTGACGCGCCCTTGCCGCCATTGCACCAATATGGCAAAGGTGCGTTTCCCACCATCGCCATTGACCGCACACCGCCACTTGCAAAACAAAAAGAAAAAAGACAAAATCAGAATGCAAGAACAATGGAAATGGCAGAAATCGAAAGAAAAAAATAAATAAATATTATGGCTATAAAAGCCATAACAATGAATGTATTTTGACAAAAAAAAAGCAATAAAAAAATAGAAAAGAAAAAGTTCAAAGGTGATTCTCTTATTTATTATTATTATTATTTTGAATCTATTATTTTTTATAAAAAAATATGAAATAAAAAAGAGAAAGGGTAAAAAAGGAAAAACTCACCTGTCGGTTTGTCTTCTGCTGCCGTTGGAAACTATCTCCGGCCCCCAAATACCTCAGAACCTAGTAAGGTTCAGACGAGGGTTCGACGAACGCGGTGAGGCTGGGTTTTCTTCACACTATCTATCTTTCTTTCTTTTTTTATTTCAAAAGCTATTAGGTTTTAGATTTGAGTTTTAGGGTAAAAAAAAGGGCTAAAAATGACAATTTTTTTTACTCTGGCCTCCGGAGGCGGCAGCCATCGTCATCGACGGTTGGAGGCCATGGCGGTGCAACGATAGCCCCCATAGCAGACTTAAAGAAGCCTACAAAGAAAAAAAAAAGGAAAGAAAGGTTTTTTTTTTTGAAACTGCAGCAGAATGATTTTTTTAAACATTTTTTTTACTTATATAATCCTATAAAATGATATCGTTTTGGGCATAATTTTCAGACGCCGAAAGGACATCGTTTCAAGGCCAACCTAATGATCCGATCTGGATCCCCCTAAGATCCGCGTGTTTTTGAAAGGAAGGGGATGTTTTTAGCTTTGGCCCTTGCACTTTTTTCAATCTTTTTAATTTAATCCTATTCATTTTTATTTGTTTTAATTCTCGCCCCATAATTTAAATTCTTATGCAATTATTCCCCTAACTCATTGTGAATCCCCTGGGAAGCGACACGTGTTAATGTGATGGGGATAATTGCCATTTGACCCTTAAAGTTTTCTATCTTACTTAGATTTAATCCTTTAAGTTCGATTTCTTTATAATTTAGGTTGTTAGTTTTGTTATATTTTAAATTTAGTCCTTTATTCCCTTTTCTTTCTTTATTTTGCGATTTATGCTTTAAGTTTCTCTTAAATTTCAATTTAATCTCTTATTTGGTTAATTTTGCCTCTTTATTTGCTATATTATTTATTTTAGTATTTAAAATTTATGTAATTCATATTTCCTTTTATTTATACATTTTATTTTTTTTCTTATCCTTGTTATTATTATTTTATCTACTCATATTATTATTATGATAGTAGTTACGATATGATTGTCGCTATTATTATTATAAATCGATATTCTTATTACTATTATAATTGCATTATTATTATTTACCAACATGTTTTATTTTTAAATTTTTATTTTTTCCATTTATTTTATTTTATTTTTTTACTTATTATCCTAATATCATCATTTCACTTTTTTTACCCATATGACTATTTCATTTTATTTTGCTATCACCATCCAATGGGTCATATTACAATGTATTTATCATTTTTTTACTTTGCCCAAATAAATGTATATCGTATTAAAAGTTACATTTTTTTTAAATAATGCATAGGAAATATTTAAAACCGAGGCGATGTTCATTATTTTTGGGATTCGAGGAGTCGTGGTCCTAACTTACGGAGTATGGCATCTTTCTAAAACCGAAGTAATCGAATATCCTATTTATTTATTTATTTAAAAAATAAAAAAATGAGATTTAAATAAAGATCAAATGGTGATTATTTTTGTTTTAGAGGATTCAAATTTGTTAGTACAAATCTCGGGTGAGGAAAATCTTGAACACACGAACGAAACTCGAACAGAAGAAGAAATAGGACAAGGCTCCAAGGCGTGTATCAAGCCACTATCTTTAAGGTTATATTCGCCCTCACCTATTTTCGGTGTGCAAACGAGTTTCAAACAAATTGACCTTAAGGATACAATGAAGCCAATGGCTATTTGCGTTTTGCACTGACGAGAATAGCCCACTACACACTGAGCAATGTATGACAAAGAACTCAATTTCTATAAAGGATTTCTACAGTAATACTTTATAGAATAATCTAATAATATTAGAAAATGAAGGAAGGAAAGAAAAAATATTAGAATTTGTTAGTATGGTTTCCAAATGAAATCTCATTCTTATTTATAGGAATTTTCATGTCTCTTCATAGAGACATCTTTCATCAATAGGTGTATTTCTGAATAATAATGTCTTTAAAATAAATACATAATTATTCATTTAATTATAACTATTCAAATAAAATTATTTAAATAGTTATAATTCTTTTTCAAAAAATCAAACAATATAATCTTTTGATTAATTACACACATTCATTTATAGTTATTAGAACACTATAAATATTTGAAAATGTTTCAACAATCTCCCCCCATTTTCAAAATATTTTAGATTTTGATATTCTTGGAAATCAATTTGCATAAATAAAGGTATCTTACGATTGAACCTTCATTTAGTGAAAATATGTTAAAGTTAATCGAAATTTCATGGTAGGCTAAGCTTTGAACCAGCTATTTCATTTGATTAACCGAACACGTCTCACAAAATAATTTCAACATCGGTCAATGCATAGTATCTAGGGACACTATTATGGCCATGTGTCTGTGTCCTCTTTTCATGAGTCCTATCAGAACCAAGCCCTTGAGCTCCTAGAAGCGGCCACAATTCCACTCACATAGGTATATCCCATCAAGAGTGTTCCTGTAATTATAACACTCTAACATATTTATGTTATGGGTCTATTAAGAGTACATTACTCATCCTTCCCTTATCATTACGGGTACCTAGCACTTTAATCTTAGGATAGATTTATTTATAGTACTAACAGTCACATACTGATGATGTACTTTGTCTCATAGAACTCATGACTTGACATTATACCAAGCGTTGAGTCGAGTTTCCATCATGGGTGACTCTAATTAATGGGCTTGAGTCTCATCCCTTTTGAGGTCCTCTTTACTACATCTCTAGCAAGACTCTTTGTCAAAGGATCCACTAAAATTTCACTTGACCTCACATAATTAATAGTGATCACTCCATCAGAAATTAATTGTCGGACATAACTATGTCTTAATCCAATGTGTCTAGACTTTCCATTATATACTTGGCTATATGCCTTTACTAGAGTAGCCTCACTATCACGAAGGATAGAAATAGATGAAATTGGCTTAGGCCATAAAAGTACATCATAAAGTAAATTTCTTAACCATTCTGCTTCTTTAGATACAGCGGCTAATGCAATAAATTTTGCTGCCATAGTGGAATCAGTAATACATATTTGTTTATTGGAACCCCAGGAAATGACCCCTCCACCAAGAATGAAAATCCATCCATTAGTAGATGCATGATCTTCCAAACTTGTAATCCAACTAGCATCCGAATACCCTTCTAAAACTGGAGGATATCCATTATAACACAATCCATAGTTAATAGTTTACTTTAAGTACCTAAGTACTCTATTCAAAGCTTGCCAATACAAACTACTTGGATTAGTTGCGTACCTACTTAATTTCCCAACAGCATATGCAATATCTGGTCTTGTACAAGTCATTATGTACATAAGACTGTAAGCACTAAATTTTTGTCCGACTAGAGTTTGTGTTTAATTTTCAAAATTTCAAAAAAAAAAAAAAATTTAAAAATAAAAATTGCATTTTGACACCTAAACTTTTCCTAAATTTCATTTTGACCCTTAAACTTTCTTTAAATTTCACTTAGACCCCTAAACTTTCATTAAATTTCATTTTAATCCTAAATTTTCTAAAAATTACATTTAGCCCCAGAAGTTTTGCTGCATTTGCGATTTGGTCCTTCAGACAAGTTACATGATTTGGGGCACCCACTTCCAGATTTTCAGGCCATAAACATGGGTGGCTGCTCCTTCCCCACTTGCTACCTGCAAAAAAGAAGCAAAACCAACTATAAAAAGGAGTTTAAACTCCAAAAATGAGGACACCCACGAAAAAAAATAAAAAAAAAACTTGCAAAAAAGAGAAAAAGAAGAGGAAAAGGAGAGAAAGAGAGGAGAAAGGAGAAGAAGAGGAGAGCCTCCGACAGCGGCTCGACGGCGAAGACGACGGCGACGGCACAAGCGACGGCGCGGCGCGGCGGCTAGGGCTCGTGAAGAAGAAGAAGAAGAAGAAGAAGAAGGAGAAGAAGAAAAAAGAAAAAGAAAAAGAAAAGAAAAAGAAAAATAAAAAATATATAAAAAATAATAATTAACAGTCGGGTCAAACCGACCCGATCCGGCGACACGACCCGATCCGGTGACCCGACCCGCAACCCAAACCCAAAAACCCAAAAAAAAAAGAAATTAGGCAAAAAAAAAAGAAAAAGAAAAAGCAATACAAAAAAAATCAAAACAGCCCAAATATAAAAAAAGAGCAGGCCCAAAGCAAAAAAAAGGCCACAACAGGCCAGCCCAAAGCAGGAGCCCAAACCAGTAGCGGCCCAATAGCGCAGGCCCGCTATCAGACCCAGTCCGGCAGTGCAGTCCAGTGCAGTAGGAGGCCCAGCAGTCCCAGGCCCAATCAGAAGCAGGCCAAAGGAAAAAGAAGGAAAAAAGAAAACAGAAAACATAAAAAAGAAAAAAGAAAAGAGAAAAAAAAAGGGAAAAAGGAAAAGAAAAAAGAAAAAAGGAAGGCTCGAGTCGTGTAACCCTCTCGGTCAAGCTCGTATTTTGATCGGTCAATCTCGTATTTTTGAGCTTTTTGGTAATTTCTCTTTAACTATTTTTAATTTAATTCGCGTATTTGAATGATATTTTTAATATTGTTGATATATTTTTAAGCATTTTATTTTTAGTATTTATTTTTTTATAAGTTAATTTTATTTTATTTGTAAAAAATTAAATAAGGCAACGAATCGATTTAACATTAAATCGTTGATATCATCGCTATGTTGGGTGAATATCATCGGTTTGTGTTAAATACGATATGCCCTTTAAAAAAAATCGAGAATATTCTAAAATTTTTGTTTTTTTTTAAATTCTCGTGTTTAAGTAGAATCACGATTAAATATTAAGTTGAATCGATTTGGCACTAATTCGATTATTTCATCGCCATGTAGGGATGAATATCATTGATTCGTGTTAAATACGATACTTCTTAAAAAAAATCGTGTTTCAAAAATTTTCGGGTTTTTTAAAAAATTTCTCGTGTTTCAAAAATTTCCGTGTTTTTTTTAAAAAATTTCGTGTTTTCAAAAATTCTCACGTTTCAAAAATCTTCGTGTTTTCAAAATTCCAGTGTTTCAAAAATTTTCATGTTTTAAAAAAAGTGTTTTCAAAATTCCGTATTTTGAAAATTTTCTTGTTTTCAAAAAAAAATTTCTGTGTTTTACAAAAAATTCTCGTCTTTCAAAATTTTCATGTTTTCAAAAATTGACCGTGTTCATAAATTTTCGTGTTTTAAAAAAAATCCTCGTGTTTCATTTTTTATCAAAATTTTTATGTTTTCAAAAACAAATTTTGTGTTTTAAAAATCTTCGTGTTTAAAAAAAGAAAATTCGTGTTTCAAAAAATCTCGTGTTTCAAAATTTTCGTGTTTTTTTAAAAAATCGGGTTTCTGAAATTCTTGTATTTTTAAAAAAAATCGTGTTTTCAAAAAAGAAAAAGTTGTTGTGTTTTAAAATTCTCGTGTTTCAATCGAATCACGATTAATATTAAATGGAACTCGTATTTTTGAAAATTAAGACAACATGCGTTTAACGAGATACCAATTTTGGACGTCGCGAGGGTGCTAATACCTTCCTCGCGCGTAACCGACTCTCGGACCCTAATTTTCTCTGGATTTTGACGTGGACCTAAAATTGTCTCTTTTTTTAGAAAAGTTTAAAAAAAATTCTTTTAAAAAAGGATTTTATTTGGTGTCCGATCACACCTAAAAAAGATCGGTGGCGACTCCTCTTTTGTAAATAAAATTTGAAACTTTAATTTTTCAATAATCATTTCAACTAGCGCCCGTACCGAATTTTTAGGTCGCTACAGCTGGCGACTCCACTGGGGACTTTTTTTTCGAGAGTCGAGTCTAATGTTAAACGCGTGTTGTCAAAATTTTCAAAATTTCTTGTTCAAATTAACATTTAGTCGTGATCCTTAAATTTTTTGTTTTAAAAAAAAATCATGCATTTGCATCGTGTTGTACATATTCTAATTTGTTTTATCAGGTTGTTTTTCAGCTTTAAATTTTTGCGATTTTATTTTTGGTTTAGTTTTTTCTAAATAAAACGTAAAGGTTTACAAGTTTCTCCCCACACACCGTGCACTTGCATTTTTTTTTTTTTGCATAACATGAGCTCTATACCCGGGCTTCGTCCCTGTTAAGAGAAAGTAAACGCTATGCCTTCGTGAGTTAACTCGTTCCTCCGCACAGGCTAGTGAATACTTTCGGGTTACATATGACTTATGCTTTCGTGAGTTAACTTGTCCCTCCGCATAGGCATAAGTAAATGTAATCCCTCGAATTGATCATCGTAAGCCTATGATGGGCCATGACCGAGGCTCTGTACTAATCTTAGTAGATGACAGTGCAGACGATTCGAGTACCCACCTAGAACCAAAACCGCATATAGTGAACCATACGAGCTATCCAATTAGAGCCATGCTGAACCTCTGTCCGCTTATAGTCACTAAAATAAGTACACGGCGAAAATGCCTTTTGCCTTTCATTTACGCTGTTTATGCAAAATAATTGGATTGGGTAGTTTAATTTGTTTTTCAAATTATATTTGTTGTGTTTACTAACCAAGTTTATTTGTTTTTACTTTTATTTTCATCATGCATCATAGGCATCATATTAGGAAGGTGTTGATTAAAAGTTGGTTGCCAAAAAAAAGGGTTTCTGATGGAGGAGTCAATTACACAAATAACCGAGAAGAATGCCGTGGTTCGGGACTGGTCTCTAAAAATTCAGAGAGAAAAGGGGGATAGTCTAGTGGAAGGGTGTGTCGCTAATTTGCCCGAACATATAACTGTAAATGTTCGCCAAAATAACTTTGAGGATTTGGTTCGAATTTGGAATCAGTGGGATTCAGACACTAGAGACATTTTCACTGAGAGGTATGGAGATATAGCTCACCTGATCACCATCCGTGTAGACGAACAGTTGATTCAAGCCATGGTTCGGTTCTAGGACCCAGCTTATCAGTGTTTCACCTTCAATCAAGAAGACATGACTCCAACCATAGAAGAGTATGCTGCTTTACTCCGCATCGACAATGTACAATTCGGCAAAATATATGTGAAGGAGCCTAAGCCGATGACCTTCAAGAAAAAGTTAGTGAGACTGACAGACATGACTGATGCATGGGCCGAAAAACAGATAAAGAAGAAGAATGAAACCATTTGCATTCCATGGTCCTCCCTACGAGATTTGGCTCTGAACCATCCCAACATGCTGAAAAGGGTAAATCTATTCGCTTTGGCCATTTACGGTTTGGTCATTTTCCCAAAAGTTCTCGGACATCTCGAAGTTACAGTAGTTGATTTCTTCGAAAGGTTAAAACAAGGAATCAACCCTGTCCCGACCATCCTAGCCGAGACCTTCAGGTCCCTGAGTAGTTGTCGAAGAAAAGGGGAGGGACGATTTATCGGATGCGCGCAGTTGCTCAATGTTTGGATTTTGAGTCACTTCTGGAAGGTAGAGCGCACTCCGTTCCATATGTTTTCTAAAACATTCTCCCCGCTAGAAGCTTACCTCAATAAAGAATGGCCGAAGGAAGTCACCAAGCAACATTGGGTATCAGTTTTTCAGAATCTTCGCGCCGAGAATATAACATGGAGAGCACCCTGGATCCGTCCTTCAGTTCTGCTATACAAATGTGGAAGCCAAGATTGGGTACCTTTACTCGGGTTATGGGGAGGAGTTGGATATGCTCCGCTATTAGTCCAAAGGCAATTTTCTTCGCGACAATTTCTCCCCGCAACTAGAGGATTAGCACAGTTCAAGTTCGCTTTCACGGGTGAAGGATATATGAAGAGAGTCCGAGACACTGCAAAGTATTGGAAGGAAATTCATTTCATGGAATTAGCTTTGTATGTTGATACCCTTACCCAAGATTACGACATATGGAGGAAACAACGGGTAAATAGTCAGCAAATCTCATCAACAAACTACACCATCCAGAATCCTTTCTCGGAGGAAACGCCGTCTGAGCTAGAAATGGCAAGACAAGAATTCGAACGAGAAAAGGCCAAGATGTCTCGGGACCTTAGTGCCCTTCAAGAAGAAAACTATCAACTGAAGATTGAAGTTCAGGTTGAAAGGTCCAGGACTGAAAAAGTACAAAGAGAAGCCGAGATTGTGAGAAACGACTTAAGGGACCATCATTTGGAAAACAAGAAATTAAGAAACACTATAAAGAATAGCGGGTTGGGCAAGTCGACAGCAGAATGGAAGGAAGAAATTAGCAATATCAAGGGAGGAATGGAGTTTTGGAAGGGAAAAGCAAAGAAAGAAGAGGAAAAGGCTGCGCGTGCTGTGATAGAGTTAAGAAGGAAGAACGCCAAGTATGAAATAGTGACTGCAAAATTGGCGAATAGTCAGTCTGAACATCAAGAATTAAAAAGGAAAACACGAGATCTAGAAAATATGCTGCAATCTCGTCAACAACAATTAGATAACCTCTTGAAGGCTCTAGAAGAAAAGAGTGAGCAGTACGATAGGGACATTCACGCGTATGAAGGAACTCTCAAAGAAAAAGAAATGCAACTTGACTTCTTGATCAATGAAATTCGTAAAGCGGCTATACTAGTTGTTCAATTATCAGATGAAGCCGAAGTTCTCCGTTGCCAATTCCCTCCAAGCCAAAGATCGAGCATATCAGAGTTTTTAGAGCAAGTGAAGAAACAAGGCAATGTGGCTAGGAAATTTGTGTAACTGTTGGAAAAATGAGAACTTTGTGTAATAGACTATGTTGATAAATGAAATGCCTAAATATGGGGCTATCTTGAAATCAACACCAATTTCTTCCATTTCATTCATAACTGACATTCATTTGACATTCATGCAT